>NW_017263614.1:587746-590091 GCF_001500285.1 Mollisia scopiformis
GGCCCGCGCGCTTTAGCGTCGCGTCGTCATGTGCAGGCCCGCGTAGTCACGTGTAGGCTGCACTACGTAGTAGTGCAGCCAGATATCGGGTTCAACCCGTCACACTGTCCTCAGCTCTTCACCTTAGTATTCTAAGAATGGATCACCTCTTGCATCTCAACCTGATCTGGTCTGTCACAAAATTTTTTTTTTTTTAAATAAATTTGTCACAGACCGGTTCAGGGTATAAGCAAGAAGAGATCTATGCCTTAGAATCTAAAGGTAAAGAGGGAAGAGAGAGTCTCTGATCGACCATATATACAGGAGTGTGATCACGTGGTGCGCCACAGGGCCAGTGGTGAAACTAGAACTATCACATTACCTTCCCCTTCCAATAGATCTGGTCCCTAGATCTGAGAGTCTGAGTAACCATTTAATTGCTATCCAATCTATTAACCTAATCCTGCCCAGGCAAACGTAAGATGCCAGCTCTTATTTCGAAAGGCTTAATAAAAAGATCGAGATTTTGGCGTTGTGGCAGTCAGGTGCTAGCTCTCAATTCGATAAAGGGATGTTGTGGAATAGCACTTGTACCAGGCCTTGTAAGCCTGCAAGTCATCTATATTCTAGTGTCGAATAATACTTGCTCTAGTAACGTTTTCACTTAGAAGTGATGTCGTAGTAGAGGCTTTTACCGAGGCACATCTCAATACCGGTCACATGGCATAGCTGAGCTAATACAACGTCGAAGCGTAGCCAGGTAAGAAAAAGGGGCCGCAACTGGCATAAAGCATCTCACTGGTCTCTTCTAAATTAATGAAATGGAGGACGCAATCTAGTGAGGGCCTTCTGTGGGTCTCTTCCGAATTGGAGGACGCGATCTCACAGAAGCTTCTACTTCTTCACTCTTATTACTACTAGTATCACTTTCCTCAATAGGAGCAGAAGTAATGCTAGCATTCGTATGCAAGGCATAACTTAGAGCCTAGTTCCGAAACTCTAAGTCAGTACTCTCAGCAGCATTGCACAACTCCTTAAAGTTACCTTGGAGGTAGTACATTTGAGCTGAGAGCGCCGTCCGAATAGATGGTGAAAGCTTACTCCTAAAATCACTGAACAAGTGCTGTTGATCTATAATGCTAGCCCTGGCAGCCAAGGTAATAAACTGGATTTTAAACTCAAAAACCGTCTGAGATCCATCAATAGCCATAACCAAACGTGCATACGCATTTCTGGCATTAACTTGTTCAAAACGATTAACAAAACAACGCGCCAAAAGATCAAATATAGAACTCGAATTAGCAAAAGGATTCTTAATCTAAGGCTGGGCTCGATTTGGTAGTCGAGTGAGGAGCTGCTCCCTAGCTATGCCTCTTGTTCGACTAAACAAGTATAGCATTTTGGACTCTTCATCCGGGAAGCCACCAAGACGCAGCTTTCCCTCCATCTCAAGAAGCCAGGTCTCGAATGTCGGGTCCTTACCATCTGACAGCTTAGGTGGATCAGGCAGCCTGACTACTACTGGTCTAATAGAAGCTAAGGCGGGTTTGCTGATGCGGAGTGGTTCAGTTTGATATTCAGGACCGAGAGCATGCGTAGGATCAAGAGAGGGTCCATTCCCAGGGGAAGTCCGAGCACGTCGGTTGTTGGAACGCCGACTAGAACGTCGACCGCCTCGAGATGGAGATCTGCGCCCCGGGTGTAATAGATCGATATTCTGGCGCTCTAAAGAATCGGGCTGAGCTAGAATCCGTTCTATCAATAGCTCTAATCTCTCGACTAAGTGCTGCAATTGACGAATAGTGACGTCCGAGCCAAGGGGTGGTCTATTCTCAGCAATGCGGTCGAGATGAGGGGTTTCAGAATCAAGGTGAGGGCGATCCCTCTCGATCGAGGAATAAGTCGGGGAATGGATCGAGGGAGAGTCGGGAATAACCTCATTCTGGTCCAGCCGCAAGTTGAGGTCGCTGATTTTCTGAGAGAGATGCTCAAGATCGTGTTGTTGATTCGACATAATCGTCGGGGGATATCGATTTGTTGGAGGAGAGTAAGGAGGAGGTAATTGGTGTAATAGGCTGTATTAATACTACTTCTTTTACCTGACGTTTTGGCCTAAACAAGTAGAGAAGAGGAGAGGTCGAGGGAACTAGTAGGCCGTGTAGCAGTACTAGCCAGGGGGTTCGCTGGTCGGATATTCTTTGGGATGCCTTCCCAGGCTAGTAGGGGGTTTGTTAGACCTTTAGATAATGTCACAGACCGGTTCAGGGTATGAGCAAGAAGAGATCTATGCCTTAGAATCTAAAGGTAAAGAGGGAAGAGAGAGTCTCTGATCGACCATATATACAGGAGTGTGATCACGTGGTGCG
>NW_017263614.1:591733-592959 GCF_001500285.1 Mollisia scopiformis
AAGTCAAGCTAGACGTAGCTAAGCGCCAACTCCTTTGGCCAAAGGACTACACGCCTTCAGACGTACGATCTACTTTGCCCGACAAGCACGTGCCTCGCTACCATATGAGAAAGCTCCCGGTTGGACTTAGAAGCCAGGACTAGTTGGATACCGACCGTCGTGACTTAGTAATAGAGATCCAGGATCAACAACGAAGAAGTGGTGCTCAACATAGCTATGCCCAGCTAAATATCAACAGTTTAAGCCCACCTTCACCGTCCCCGCCGCCACAAGAGCCTAGTGCTACGCCACCAAAAGTGCCAAGCCTCCTACCTATACCAAAAGAGGAGCTTATGTCAAAAAAGCCACTACTAGCTCGTCCGCCCCCACCTATATCGGCAAAACCGCAAAGTTATGTGCCCCGACTACTTGGGAAGCGTACCCAGTCCCTAGATAACCGAGACAATATGCATAAGATGGATAATGCCTTGTCTAGAAAGCTGAGTCAAAAGCCAACTCCACCGCAGCCTCCTCCAAAGCTATCAGACTACATACCAATGCCAAAAGCTATGGACCTCTGTTTAATTACGCCAGAAGCGTTCCACCTCAACCTTCGCCAGCCAGATACTAAGCTCTTTACCACTAGCTTGTACGAGCTAGATCGGTTGATTGAGGATAAGCGTCATTAAGAAGCACGGCCAGGGCTAGAGATCATGGAATTGGAGCCGTCAGTGCCGGCCACGTACCAGCAATTCGCCCGAGCCTTCTCTAGAGAGGACTCCAACACACTGCCTCCGCCTCGGTCGTACGACCACAAGATCGCTCTTGAGAAGGATGAATCTGAGCTTCAGTTCACACCTCTGTACAAGATAGGTGCCGCAGAGCTAGCAGTCACCAAGCAATACTTAATAGACAACCTGTCTAAAGGCTTTATTGAACCTAGTCAAGCCCCTTTTGCTGCACCTGTCCTCTTTGTCAAGAAAGCCAATGGTGGTCTACGCTTTTGCATCGATTTTCGGAAGCTAAATGCTATAACTCGCAAAGACCGGTATCCATTGCCTTTAATCGACGAGACCCTGGCTCGAATCGCTTCTGCCAAGATCTACACGAAGCTAGATATACGCCAAGCTTTCCACCGGATCCGAATGCACCCTGATTCGGAGGAATTAACTACTTTTCGTACTCGCTATGGAGCCTATAAGTGCAAAGTCTTGCCTTTCGGACTTACTAATGGACCTGCCACGTAC
>NW_017263614.1:595314-597785 GCF_001500285.1 Mollisia scopiformis
ACCTAGAATGGTACCCGGCGTCCGACTTCAAATACGCTCCTGACAAGCTGATAGCGTATCACATGACCAATCCAAGCAAGCCTGGTCCCCCAGAGGCCCTTCTAGCTTGGAAGAAACAATTTGACGATGGAATTGACAATTATGATCACTTGGACAATGATAATTGGATGGATACAACGACGAGGACGTCGTTCTTCGGAAGGGGGGGATAATGTCACGGTTCTGGAGTCACGTGCCAGCTAAGGAATACTCACGTGACCGCTCGCCTGTATATATACCCTGCCTTTCGGCGCTTCCTTCCTTTCTTTCCTCTTTACCTTTAGATCCTAAGAGATAGCCTAATCGATTCCTCGTCTATGTACTTGAGTCCAACCGTGCTGTCACAGTGTCTGTTAATAAGAACCCTCGTTAAGAAAGTTATTAAGGATTGTGATATTTATGCTAGAAATAAGATAAGCCGTCTCACACTATACGGACTAATAGGGACGATCCCTATACCGGACACCCCCTGGAAATCGATATCGTAGGACTTTATTACGAAGCTCCCGCTATCTGAAGACCCGGTATTAGGAGTTAAGTACGACTCAATCCTAGTTATTATGGAGAGACTTATAAAGTATATGATACTAGTACCCTACTAGGAGGCAAGCACAGCTGAGTAGCTTGCCCACGCTTTCCTTAGGGAAGTAGTCAGCTAGCATAGCCTGCCTAAAGAGATACTCTCAGATCGAGACAAGCTCTTTACCTCTAAATTCTAGACCGCCCTTACGGCCGCCCTAGGGATTAAGAGGAAGATAACCACTGCGTTCCATCTGTGGACTAATAGAGGAAACAAGAGAATGAACCAGGTAGTCGAGGCATACTTAAGATGCTATATCAACTACCAACAGGACAACTGGGTAGCACTACTACCGCTTGCCTAGTTCGCGTACAACAGTTCAACCATAGAGACTACGAAGGAAACACCTTTCTATACCAACTTTGGTTATAAACCCGTGGTATATAGAGAACTAGGCATTACAGCTATCGATAATAACCTGGCTAGAATCCGTGTCTCTAAGATCAAGGAACTACACACCTAGCTAGCCTCTGAATTGCAGTTTGTTTCTAAGCGCACTGCGCACTACTACAATAAGCGACGTAGCCAGGAGCCTACGCTAAAAGAGGGGGATAGGGTATATCTCATTAGAAAAAACATCAAAACTAAGAGGCCGAGCGACAAACTCGACTATAGGAAGCTTGGGCCATATAAGATCAAAAGGGTGAAGGGACCTGCTAATTACGAATTGTAGTTGCCTAAGAATATGAGGATATACCCAACATTCCACATATTACTTCTCGAGCTCGCGCCACCGGGAGCGCCGCCGGCTCCCTAGGTCGAGATCGACCTAGTCAACCCGAATGCTAAATATGAGGTGGAATAGATACTAGATTGCAAGTGTGTCAGAGGAAAGATTAAGTACTTAATCAAGTGGCAGGGATACCCACAATCAGAGAATACTTGGGAACCCAGGTCGAATCTCAACTGCCCTGAGATCCTAGCAGACTTCCACCGCCGGTATCCAGACCTTCCCAGGAGGGAACGGGGGCGGAAGGGTCGTTAGGGGTAGGAAGGAGAGACGCTTCTAGGGCATTCCAATCTATGTTGGAAGGGTCCCAGGCAGCTGGAGACAAGGCTGCGGCCCGCTCCCGCTCTTCCTTCTCCAGCCTTTCCTTTTCCTCCACAGAGTCTAGTTCGTCCAGATATCGCAGGCCGCGTTTCGCCATTTCGGCCCTCCGCTTTCGCAACAGCCGCTGCTGTTTTCGCAGGCGAAGGATCTTCGCCATAGCTTCCTCCTCCTGCTCTCTTAGCTTATCCTCCTGGGACTCCAGGGAGACCCAGTCGGAGTGGCGAGGCACCTCTTGCTCCCACCGGTCTGCGAGAGGAGTGTTCACATCGCAGGACACCCTCGCTCGGACGCACTCGGAACATTTTGGGGAACGCTCTCCATCAGCCGTCGCAATGCACCAACGACGCTCTCGGATGCAGAAGGAGCAGCGATCCATTGGGAAACCGACACTTTCAATAAAGACCACTAAGTCAAAACGCTCTCTATCTTTCTTTTCGGTTATAAGGGCTTTTGCTTGTTTGGAAGGACGGGGCATGTTGAAAGAAGAAGAAGAAGGTTATCCTTTGGCGAGATATTCCTTTACCTTAGTTATGCGCACGGGACTGCGCTAGGAGAAATGGGGGATAGTGTCACGATCACGGGACTAGTGGGCCTCAGGCCGCACGGTGGGTCACGTGATGGAGTTTTACTCTCCCGTAAAACTCTAAGGTACAGTAAAACTCCAGGAGGGGGTTTTACTCCACAACACTCAGGTTCTATATAACCCTAGGTTGTCACCCGTTAGATAGGAGCTTCGTGCTCAACTTGATTAAGTTTTCCTAACTACAATATCATTGCCTTATCTTACTTCATTCACCATAC
>NW_017263614.1:601900-603786 GCF_001500285.1 Mollisia scopiformis
CCTATTCACCCCCCATTCCTTTATTCTTAGCCCTCACCTCCTTATCCTCACTCACTCCTCACACTCAACTTCTTACCCTTATTTCCAACTACCCTCACTCTCAACCCACTCCCACCCTCATTTCCACCCACTCGAGTCACTTTACACTATAACATACTAAAAGTTTCACTAAAAGTTAGAGTTCTCGTTTAATAACTTTTTTAAAATTTAGGCTAAAGTCTAAAACTTAGTCTCCCCCTCACTTGTATATACTCACCCTCCGCCCTCTCCTTTTCCTTCTTTCTTTCTCTCCTTTAAACACCATAACTAGGTAAAAATGTAAGTCTCACCCTCTCTCTCACCCTCTCACTCCATCATCAAATTATTTACCAGAACCTATTAGAGTTTATCAGCTTTTGAGTTTGAGGTAAGCTCTGGAGTGGGGCCTAGGATTTAAAGTGAAAACAAAATTTGAGGTGAATATTAGAATAGCGCCCAGGATTTGAGGTGAGGTGAGTACTGGAGTGGCGCCCAGGGATTTTGGTTAGCATGCCCGATTTTTAATTTAATCTTAAACTCGTGATTAACGCCCTGTTCAAGCGCGAACCTTCTAGTTTAGTAGGAGATTGATATTGATTGATTGATCCGTTGATTTATGCTATTCAAGTCCAGGGGGGTGTCACCCTGGGATAGTTGGCCTCTAGAAGTCTAAATAATTTAATATCATCGTACTTATCTGCCCGGCTTTTGAGGGCGGAGCCGGTCGCACAAGTCAATCGGTCGGTCAGAAAGTTAAGGCTCTGCGGCAATGGCTGCTAAGCGAAGAGCCTCAACAACCTCGAATATCCTCACTTTGACCCAGATTCAAAGCCCTGAATCAACGCCAGAGCTTCCAGCACTTATATGGGAGATCCTATTGGCGAAGCCAACTAGCTCCACGCAGTGACGCCCGGCGAGGCCCTCGGAGAGCCATCCTGGGAAGGCCTGCGCAGGCCACAAGATCTCATGCCCGTCTCCGTCCCATTCCGTTCATCAGATCAGATCGCGCAATCCACCCTTACTAGCACATTATCGATATCGAAACGTTGACAATCACTCAAATTGCCCCATCTCAGCGTTCATTCAGGATGTTGGCAACACGTAGTCGTCAGATATGCTCTCGCGGGATCTCGATGTGCTCTCTCAGGAATCCTTTACTTGTTCCCAACGTCTTCTACAGCTCATATCAACGTCGACTCTTCAACCCTTCATTCAAACCTACCCTTCCAGAAAGGTCGTGGGACAGCCATATCCATATTATCGACCCCGAGAAGTATCCGCTCCCCAAAAGTGTCAAGCCTCCCCAAGAAGCGACAATGGGCCAAGCACTTGCCAACGCTGAACAGCTTGGATTGCCGAACATGGTGTTTGTCCAGTTATCTACATACGGCAACGATAATACCTGGGTTTTAGATGCTCTAAGAGAAGTCGGGCCTGCTAGAGGTCGTGGTGTCGTTGCATTCGATTCGGAACATGTCGATTCTCAGACTCTTCAACAATGGCATGATCTTGGTGTTCGAGGCGTCCGACTCAACCTTAAATCGGCTAAAACTGTCTTATCGAAAACCGAAATCCAGACCGTACTACGCAAGTACGCCGAAAAACTGCGGCCGATGAAGACGTGGTCGATCGGGTTGTACGCTGACATGGAGGTACTTGATCACGTTCAACCATTGGTGTCCGAACTCCAGGTGAAGTTCGTGCTTGAGCACTTCGCTTCTCCAGCAAGCTTGCCATTGGACCCGGCCCAGCAGCCAGGTTGGGATGCTCTGAACAGCATGATGGAAGACCCCCGCGTTTACGTGAAAATTTCCGCACCGTATCTGTATTATATTTAAATTAATTATTTTTTTTTATTAAAAAAGTTT
>NW_017263615.1:0-3003 GCF_001500285.1 Mollisia scopiformis
ATGATAGTGCCCGACACAAGCTCGAATCATTCCTTTGTTCTATGGATATCTATTTGATGTTCAACCTATACTTGTTCCCTAGCGAGGGGGCTAAAGTAGCTTTTGCCGCTAGCTACCTCAGGGGACTAGCCTTTAACTGGTTCAAGGCCTACTTGTCTGACTATATAACCAATCGATACACAACAACTAGAACGATCCTTAATAGTGCTAGGGAAGAGACTAAGGTCATCTTCAGAGGGTTTGGAGGGTTTAAGAAGGCTATAGTGGGGGTCTACGGGGATCTAGAAGTCGAGAAAACGGCTAAGAGAGAATTGATGAGGCTACGACAGACAGGGTCTGTTAAGGACTACACCTCTAAGTTCCAGCAGTATTCTAGTCAGGCTAGGTGGGATGGGAAGGCTCTGAAAAGGACGTACTACATGGGCCTTAAGGAGTTCATCAAGGACGAACTCGCCCGAGTTGAGCCTAAACCCACCAACCTTCAGGAAACCATACGCTTAGCCGCAAAGTTCGACGAACGGTTCTACGAGAGGCGCCTTGAGCGAAAAGGGGTGTACTCTTATCGCCAACCACAGAGTTCCCTAAAGTTATATAATAAGGGGGATCTCATACAACTTGATGGAACTAAGGCCAGAGGTCAGAGGAAGAGCGAAAGAGGAGGCTTTTATAGGAAGAAGCCTAGGAAGCAGCTTTCGCTAGAAGTTAGGAAGGAACGTCGGGAGAAGGGATTCTATTACAAGTGTGGATTACCTGGCTATATTACATCTTCCTATAATAAGGGAAAGGGCAAGCAGGCTAACGCCACAAAGGGAACCGAGACCTTAAGACAAGCTAATACTACTTATCGTATGGAGGACTAGGAGCACGATACTTAGCTAGGCTCAGACAGTAGCTAGTGGGGACCTCTAGACGGCACGCTAGAACTCTATGATTCTGACGACAGATCGGAGGAATCAGGGACTTTAGTTGAGAAAAGTGTCTAAGGGGAGAACTATTAACTTAGGGAAGTTGAACTAGTCGAGGCTCTTATAGACTCTCTCCCTAAGGTCAACGAAGAATGGATCGTCGCTAGCATTGGGGGACTTTCAGTGACTTGGGAACTGAAGTACGGGAGGAAGGGCGAGTATAAGAGTCTGCTATAGAGCGGAATGGATTTGCCTAAGACAAGAATATATTATACTATTGTATATCGGGATGCGTAGAGAATCGCTTTCCGCACAACCTAGGCTCGGTTGCCGGTGTACGTCTCATACTTCTTAGGAGAGGAAGACTAGACCCAGACCCTAGATGGAGTCCTAGAAGTGGGGTAAATATGGGAAATAATCGCCTACTCTGCAGACCTTTAAGTCTGGAGGGAAGTGGTGTTCCCACCCTTTGAAGGATACAAGGTACGAATCGCTGTACAAAGGTAAGATAACCCGCTTGGGGCACGGTTGCGGGAGAGGACCCCTTATAGGCTCGTTGAGTGGATAGTAGCCTTAAAGGTGTGGGAATGCTAGTATACCAATTAGAGGGTAACGGAAATTAATACAATAGAAGGCCGACGACAGGCCTCGGTGCGGTTCACACTCCTACCTCCTAGGCAATTAAGTGCGACTATTAGGATGGTGCGGGGAAGTATGAATCACTTCCACATACGAGCGATTGTCTAGGGTAGTTCGGTCCTAGTTATGCTCGATTCAGGGGCTCAAGGGAACTATATCTCTAGGGAGATAGTGTCCTAGCTAGGACTATCGGCCTGGCCAAAGGATAAGCTATATTCGCTGAGCACGATAGACGAGACAGCTATCGCTTAAGACGGGGGAAGGGTCGTATATAAGACAGACCCCCTACAAATGAAAATACAGGGATATATCGAAATGATTGTCTTAGACATCGCCCCGATCGGTCGACACCAAATGGTTCTAGGGATTCCTTAGCTATAAAAGTATAACCTAGAACTCGATTAGACGAAACAAAGTTTGAGGCTTAATCGGTGTGATTGCCCAAACGAATGACTATAAGGACCTAGGGAAGCTAGTGCCATAGCCTCTAAGGCATAGGATTAAGTAACTACTAGGTAGTTTGACTAGGGATGGGAGGGAATACCTCATCCTTATAGGAAGTACGCTGAGCTGTTTGAAGACCCTAAAGATTTGAGGGCCCTACCTAAACATTAGCCCTAGGACCATGAGATTAACCTAAAAGAAGGTAAGCAGCCGCCTTGCTAGAAGCTTCGCCGGCACAACCCGCAGACTTTAGGTATATTTAAGGAGTACGTGCAAAGAGCGTTAGCAAAGGGGTGGATTAGGAAATCTAAGTCCCCTATAGCATCGAATATACTAATCGCACACAAGAAGGACGATCTAAAGGGACGGCCTTGTGTAGATTACAGAGGACTAAACGACGCTATAGTAAGGGACGTGTATCCCTTGCCCAATCTCCAGAGTTTAAGAGATGCGATTAGGTCGGTAGTCATTTACACGAAGCTAGACTAGAACATAGCTTTTGCCTTGATTAGGATTAAGGAAGGCTACGAATGGAAGACAGCCTTTCTGCTGCCTTCTAGCCTATAGGAATACACTATTATACCGTTCGGACTTACGAACGCACTAGCCACATACTAACAACAAAATAATAATATTCTACGGGAATATCTAGGCAAGTTTATAGTCTGCTATTTGGATAACATCCTAGTGTATTCACAAAGAAAGGAGGACTACGAGGGGCACGTGCGCTTAGTCCTCGAGGCCCTCTCTAGGGTTGACTCTAGGCTCAAACTCAAGAAGTGCGACTTTAGAGTTACTAGTACAAAGTACTTGGGGTACGTTATTAAACCAGGAAGGGTATTAGTCGACCTAGACAAACTATAGGAAATAAGGGAGTAGTGGTCGCCCTAAACGGTTAAAGATATTTAGTCCTTTTTAGGCTTCGCCAACTTCTGTAGGATGTTCATTCGAGACTTCTCTAAGCTTGCAGAACCGCTTATAGCGCTTACTAAGAAGGATATCCCGTTCGTATAAA
>NW_017263615.1:3013-5479 GCF_001500285.1 Mollisia scopiformis
CCTCCGTGGAAGATGCTATAACAGAGCGGCATGACAATATCCGTGTAGAGGCAGCTCTGGCAGTTGCTCTCCGGGTCCGCTCGCTGACAGACAGCCTGGGGATTATAGCACTAGTAGCACGCGTGGTACGGAGTAATCCACGGCCCTCCTTGCTTCTGGTCCTTAACACGATTACGAGCCTTAAAGAACTCAAACCGACGCCAGCACGTAGGGAAGGCGTGGTCCCAGGCATCGCCGAATGCCCGGCAGAGCAGGCACGTGCCTTGAACCGCGAGCAGGTCCTCCTGGTACCGGCTTAGCTCGAGGTCGGCTCGGCGCCGCTTCTCCTGGATAGCTGCACTGCTAGTATACTGGAGAGCCGGCTTGGGAGACGGAGCAGGAGACAAAGCGAGAGCTGGGCCAGCGCTGCATATATCGCAGACAACGTCCTCGTCAGCCCGACACCGTCGCCAATACGGCTCCGAGTCGAGGTGCTCGCTTAAGCATGCCCGGCGGTAGTCCTAGCCGAGCAGGTAGCGGTGTAGGGCTCTCCTCTCGACCGCGGTACCCTCAGCGGCTTGCGGCTTCCACGTAGGGGAGAGGAGGACCAGCGAGTACGCCTCCTTTCCATCTCGTTCGGCCCGGCTAGACTCTTAGGCGAAGTCGATTAAAGACGACAGCTTATTGATGTGTATAACCAGACGAACGTAGGCATAGTCGAAGCTGGCGCTTAGTGCAGACGTGGCCACGATATACGGCTAGTCCGAGGAGGCAAGCTACGTTCTCAGCAGCTCTTCCTTCTGCTCAGCCGTGCCTACGTCGGCTGTGTACTAGGAGCAGTAGAGCAGCTCGGCTAGCGTAGTAGCATCTTCCTTTATCCGCACGTATAAGATGATCTTGTCTCGAGCCCGATCCAAGAGCCGGCTATTCTCCTACGCGTCCCGAGCCCTCCGCGCGCCCTCCTCTAGAAGAGTCCCTAGCCTAGTGGCCCGCTGTACTATATAGAAGAGGTTCCGCCGGTTCGTCGATGCTCGGATCACTTTAAGATTCACTAAGTTATTCTGCTCTTTAAACGTGGCCTGCATTATCGGTGGTAGAGTGGCTATTAAGTAAACAAACTGCATACAAACGTTGTGGATCAAGGCGAGGTCAACTATAGCCTAGCGATAGTCGGACGCTGTGATGGTCAAGTGAGCCTCGTTAAACACAATGCGGCCGAGGTCTTGCGTAGCCGCAAGCTTGTGGGCATAAGTCCGAAACTGTTCCGTACATACTACTTTAACTGTAATAAACACCAAGGGTGTATCTTACTGCTCGCTAGGCGCCCACACTAAGTGATCGATCCCCAACTCTCGGACTCGGCGGAGGAGGTCCCCTCGCAGAGACACAAGGGGCAAGACTAAGATCGTCACCCTAGTATTAGGGAGGATGCAGAGTAGTATGAACAGCAGGCTCTTCCCCTCGCTAGTAGCTATAATAACCACTACTTGCTTAGTCTATGATATAATAGTAGTTACAGCCCGTTCCTAGGCTGCTGACCTCCATTACAGTGTGTTATCCTAGTACAGCTTTCTGGCGCTCTTTAGTAGAGCTATAGCTAACTACTTCTTCCGTAGCCGGTAGACCCCTATAGCGATCTTTTTGAGCATTTGCGGACCACTAATGTCTTCACTATCTCGCTTCCTCTTCCTAGCAAGTCTAAGCAGCTAGTTAAGCCCCCACAAGTCCTTCCACAGAGTTGAAGCACGCAGATTCCAGCGAATAAGGCTATCCTATACATTCCTAAAGTTAGTATTATATTGGTTTGCATATGCCCGGTTAATAGTCCGCGTACTATAGTTCCGCTACTTGGTCATAACCCGAATGTTAGCCTCAATCTCTTCGGCATCCTCGTCGTTAGCCCCGTCGTCAACCTTAAAGCACCTAACGTTAGCTACAAACTTAGTTTTAACGATATTAACTATTATCTGCCGCTAGTTGGCTATGTATAGCCTAAGGATGCTAGCCCGACTATACGCCTGCTCTATGCACCGCGTGAGCCGGTTGTTAGCCCAGACCTTCTTGTCTTACCACCATAAGTACGGAGAGATAATAGTATGCGGGGCAAACTAGCGGAGGAAAACCTAGCGGAGCGGGATAACAACCACCAAGTAGTCGAGCAAGAGGTCTCCAACGGGTGCAGGCAAGAACCGGATATTATCCTTAAACTTGCCCGTCTGCTACTAACCTTTGTGGTATGTAGTGTGCAGTATAACTAGCCTATGTTTAAAGTAAACGTTTCGCCGCCACTAGGTGTTACACTAGGTGACGGAGAACAGTTCACTCTCGCGCAGAGGCTAGCCAGAACCCATGTAGATTAAGACTAAGAGCCTTTTTAGGAACTCGTTAGCCACAGCCTCATACTACTCAATCGCCTTCCCTCGCCAGACCTTAGCGCAATCTGCGGTAGCATCCAGGAACGAGTCCCACAACGGCTTCGAGTCTTGG
>NW_017263615.1:5527-8240 GCF_001500285.1 Mollisia scopiformis
TAAACACCCCAAGCAAAGGCCTCTTTCCGGGAAATAAAGTCAAGATTCTCAAAAGAACTAATACTCTAATAGTATAGGGAAAATCGAGAAAGTATCGTTGAAACCAACGCGTTAGATACGGCTATAGGGGTAGTACACTTATAGAAGGCTAACGATGAGAAGTTACACTCTATCGCATATTTCTCTAAAAAGATGTCACTTGTAGAGCAGAACTACGACATCTATCAGAAAGAGCTTCTAGCAATAGTAGAGGCACTTAGGCACTAAAGAGTATACCTCCAAGGGGCTAAGTTCCTAGTTACTATCCACACCGACTATATGAATCTTCGGGCTTTTACAACCACTAAAGTCCTTAACAATCGAAAGTTAGTACGATAGTCTAAGGAACTTGCTAGTTTTGATCTAAGAATCAAGCATATGCCGGGCACATAAAACCCAAGGGCGGATGCCCTTAGTAGGAAACCCGGGTACGAGAACGATAAAGTATACGATGAGCAACCTTTGCTTTGTACCTTCGACAACGGGGACCTAGTACCGGCGATCAGGGAAATAGCCTCTCTAAGACGCTTAGACGAGACTCCGCTAGAGGCCCGCATCAAGGAGGCCTATACTATAGACCCGATAGCAGGTTCCGTCTCTTAGTACTTTAAGAAGACGCCCGGAGGACTACTCACATACAACGGAAAGATTTACTTTCCCTTAAGTATTAGGGAAGAAGTTGTAAGAGAATAATACGGATTGCCGGCTTATGGCCATTAAGGGGAACAAAAGACTTTCCTCCGACTCTCGAGAGAGTACTAGTGTCCGTTAATAAGAGCCCTCGTTAAAAAGGTCATTAAGGGTTGCGACACTTGTGCTAGGAACAAAACAAGCCGCCTCGTACTATACGGGCTAATGGGGACGGTCCCTATACCGGACACCCCCTAGAAATCAATATCGTAGGACTTTATTACGAAGCTCCCGCTATCTGAAGACTCGGTATTAGGAGTTAAGTACGACTTAATCCTGGTTATTATAGAAAGACTCACAAAGTATATAATACTAGTACCCTACTAGGAGGCAAGCACGGCTGAGCAGCTTGCCCACGCTTTCCTTAAAGAAGTAGTCAGCCGGCATGGCTTGCCTAAAGAGATACTCTCAGATCGAGACAAGCTCTTCACCTCTAAATTCTAGACCGCCCTCACGGCCGCCCTAGGGATTAAGAGGAAGATAACCACTGCGTTCCATCCGTGGACTAACGAAGGAAACGAGAGAATGAACTAGGTAGTTGAGGCATACTTAAGATGCTATATTAACTACTAACAGGACAACTGGGTAGCACTACTACCGCTTGCCTAGTTTGCGTACAATAGTTCAACCACAAAGACTATAAAGGAAACGCCTTTTTATACTAATTTCGGTTATAAACCCGTGGTATACAAGGAACTAGGCATTACGGCTATTAACAACAACCTAGCTAAGGTTCGTGTCTCCGAAATTAAGGAACTACACACCTAGCTAGCCTCTGAGCTACAATTTGTTTCTAAGCGCACTGCGCACTATTATAACAAGCGATGTAGCTAGGAGCCTACGCTAAAAGAGGGGGATAAGGTATATCTGATCAGAAAAAACATCAAAACTAAGAGACTAAGCGACAAGCTCGATTATAGGAAGCTTAGGCCTTATAAGATCAAAAGGGTAAAAGGACCTGTTAATTATGAATTATAGCTGCCTAAGAACATAAGGATATACCCAACATTCTACATATCACTTCTCGAGCTCGCGCCACCGGGAGCGCCGCCGGCGCCTTAGGTTAAGATCGACCCAGTCAACCCAAACGCCGAGTATAAAGTGGAGAAGATACTAGATTGCAAGTACGTTAGAGGGAGAGTCAAGTATTTGGTTAAGTGGGAGGGATACCTACAATCAGAGAACACTTAGGAGCCGAAGTCAAATCTCAGCTGCCCTAAGATCCTAACTGACTTCCACCGCCGGCATTTAGGCCTTCCTAGGAGGGAACAGGGGCGGAAGGGTCGTTAGGAGCAGGAAGGAGAGACGCTTCCAGGGCATTCCAATCTATGTTAGAAGGGTCCCAGGCAGCCGGAGACGAGGCTGCGGCCCGCTCCCACTCTTCCTTCTCTAGCCTTTCCTTTTCCTCCACAGAATCCAGTTCGTTCAGGTATCGTAGGCCGCGTTTTGCCATTTTAGCCCTCCGTTTTCGCAGCAGTCGCTGCTGTTTTCGCAGGCGAAGGATCTTCACCATGGCTTCTTCCTCCTACTCTCTTAGCTTATCTTCCTAGGACTCCAGGGAGACCCAGTCGGAGTGGCGAGGCACCTCTTACTCCCACCGATCTACAAGAGGGGTGTTCACATCGCAAGATACCCTCGCTCGAACGCACTCAGAACATTTTGGAGAGCGCTCTCCATTAGCCGTCGCAATGCACTAACGGCGCTCTCGGATGCAAAAGGAACAGCAATCCATCGGGAAACCAACGCTTTTGATAAAGATCGCTAGGTCAAGACGCTCTCTATTTTTCTTTTCGGTTATAAGGGCTTTTGCTTGTTTAGAAGGACGGGGCATATTGAAAGAAGAAGAAGAAGGTTACCCTTCGTTAAAATATTTCTTTACTTTAGTTATACGCACGGGACTACACTAGGAGAGATGGGGGATAGTATTACGATCACGGGACTAGTAGGCCTCAGGCCGCACGGTGGGTCACGTAATAGAGTTTTA